>NC_132883.1:600213-623080 GCF_030463535.1 Salminus brasiliensis
GTGAGTAGTGGGTCATTGCCAGCCTCTGTGTGTCTGTGTGTGTGTGTGTGTGTGTGTGTGTGTGTGTGTGTGTGTCTGTGTGTGTGTGTCTGTCTGTGTGTGTGTGTGGGTGAGCTGCAGTCTCAGGGTGTCCTTGTCTGCCCTCTGTTTTGGACTCTTCTGAATAAATGTGGGTGTTTTTATCTGAAGGCTGACGCTTAAACACCTCGACTCTGTTTCCAAGACAGAGGGCAGACAAGGACATACTGAGACTGCAGCTCGCGCACACACACACACACACACACACACACACACACACACACACACACACTGTTATGGTTATTCTAAAATGTAAAAAATGTCCAAAGCTGGTTAATTATTGATTTCCTCAGTCCATCAATTCAGGTTATTCACTCTGTATTATTATATACATAATATACTCTATATATAGTATACTATATATATATATATATATATATATATATATATATATATATATATATATATATATGTGTGTGTGTGTGTGTAGTTTGTTCATATTCATGTATATTACATAATTATATATTATTTGTGTATGTTTCAGCATATTAAACATTCATACACATTAAATGATGATGGTGTGTACACATAATGTGTTATAAAATATGTATATAAACATATATTAAGCTGTTATTATTATTATTATTATTATTATTATATAAACTGTCGCTCTCTCTTCATCCTAGACCCCAGTAATGTCAGGCTGCGAGTGTGTCGAGCAGAGGTGTATCGTAGTCTACAGCTCTATCCTCAGGCGCTGGATGACTGGGATGTGTGTTTGAGCACTTCTCCATCTCTAGAGGTGAGTTTGATTGATTGATTGATTGATTGATTAAATGAGCTACCAAATGCTGACCAACACTGGGATGGAACTACTTGCCATTTTCGTTCACTGCTCCTGTGTGAGTGACTGATGCTGAACAGTAAGAGGCTGTCTGTGGGCGAACTGGACCATACTCTGCCCTCATTAGAGCAGGCTAGGTGTTTCGCTAAGCTAACAGGCTCCAGTGATAATCAGAGACCAGCTGTGAGTTGAAGTCCTGTCCCACCCAGGCCAGTGAGCGCAGTAATTCATCTGGAAAATAAACAAATACAAAACAAGCTGTTTCACATGGTAGTGAATGACCGGCACATCACACACCCTTAATGACAGTACTGGTGTGTTTTACTGTAAAATGGCATTTTGTAATAATGTGAATCTGGCAGCTGTTCTTTATACTGTATCAGAATGGACCTATAGAAATGCTCTCTCTCTCTCTCTCTCTCTCTCTCTCTCTCTCTCTCTCTCTCTCTCTCTCTCAGGGTTATTTCTGTAAAGCGAAGGTTCTACAGGAGATGGGTAGAGTTGATGACTCTCTGCAGCTGTTCCTGCAGTGCCTGGCAGTGGACGAGAACTTCCAGCAGGCCAAACAGGAGGTGGAGAAGGTGTGGTTCTGTTTTTTTTTTTTTTATACTTTTATCTGCTAATTTTTACTTTATTTTCTCTGTGTTTTATGTCTTACTGTGCTGCTGGGACTCTGGAGCTCCAGAGAAACTGATCTGGTCTTCTCAGGTGCTCCTCTGCAGCTAGTTATGTTGTGTATATTGTAAACTGCTGCGTTCAGCAATGTTTAAAGTGACAGTTAAGAAAAATCTGATTTACCCAAATTTATGGCATTGAGCATTGAGCTGTGGAGCAGTGGGAGAACTGTGTTCTCTGGAATGATGGTGGAGGAGCTCCATCCAGGACTTTTGGGATGAGTTGGGGATGATGAGGTGGGGTGGTGATCATCATCCAACATCCTGACCTCACTAACGCTCTTGTCACTGAATCCAGTCAAATTCTCAGAGCAATGCTCCTTCAAAATCTAGTAGTAAGTCTTCTTCCCCGGACAACAACAAAAGCAGGATCAGCTCTTTTAATACCACTGACTTCAGAAGAAACGGTGAATGAGCAGGTGTCCCAATACTTTTGTCCACATAGCATACGTGTGGTGTAATGGAGGATCTTGGGCGACCTGTTTCTCTCTGTGACATTGGCCTGGTTGGAGGTGTGTTCTTGGCTGCTGGTGTTGAGTTCAAGCTGTTCTTTCTGCTCCTCAGCTCACAACCGTTATTGACTCGGTCAGTGGCATGCGAAAGTTTGGGATCCCCTGCTCATACTTTCAGTCGCTGAGAAAAGATAAGTGAGTAGAAGATGAGCTAAAGATAAAGATGGAACCTTTTTTTTTTAACATTTAGACGACATCGTAATCAGGAGTAGGGTTTTATTTTGTGAAGAGACAAACCAGCCAAAAGTTTGGATACCCCAAGACATTTGAGCTTTCACAACGTTCACCAAGATCTCTGACCTTAATTTGCTTGTAAGGGCAGTGACTTGTTCACGGTCTTCTTTAGAAGAGCTTTAAAAAAAACCCGCCCCAACAATCAGCAGCCATGGGCTCCTCCAAGCAGCTGCCGAGTACTCTGAACATTACCATAACCGATGCCCGCAAAGCAGGAGAAGACTATAAGATGTGTTTTCAGGAAGCTGTTTCCTCAGTCCTAATCTAATTAAGAAATAACCAGGACAGTGGAGGTCAAGCGGAGGTCTGGATGAACTGCATGTAGGGTTCTGATCAGACTTTGGAGTGGAGGAGCACTGTTCTACTGTGCAGCGACTCCTTGATGGAAAAGTCATCAGAAGAAACCCCTTCCTGTCTCCTCACCACAACATCCAGCATCAGACGTTTTTAAACATCTAAACCAGCCTGATTCTTACAGGAGACACAAGTGAAGGTATGCTTGGAGAAGCAGGGGGGTGGATGGGTCTTGCTTCGAGGTTGTGCTGCAGCCAGTGGCTCAGGAAACAATTTACTGGTACAAGAGAAGAATATATTTAATTAAATACCAACAAATTCTGGAAGCAAACATCAAACCATCTCACACCGTAAAAAATCCAAAGAGATGAAAAGAGGAGAGGAGGACACACCTCAACATCCACAGTGGACTTCCTCAAGATGAGCAAGCTAGTTTTGCCATGGTCCTCACAGTCCCCCGACCTAAACATCGTCAAACATCTGTGGATAGACCTCAAAAGAGCAGAGCAGCAAGACACACCTGCAGGACCTTCTGCTGGAAGAACATGTGAAAATCCCCCTGGAGAGAACTGAAAGACTGACTGAGCTGCTACAGAAAGAGTTTACAGGCTGTGACACTCACCAAAGGAGTGGCTACTGAGTACTACTGAGACCACCCAGGATACCCAAACTTTTGCTCCAGGCTCTTTTCCTTTGGTTATTCTGAAGCTGTAAAAAAATAACTCTGTTAAAATATTTAGGAACATTAGACAGGTTAGTTCTTATAGGTGAAGCCTTGTTACTGTGTGTGTGTGTGTGTGTGTGTGTGTGTGTGTGTGTGTGAGTGATATGGCCTCAAAGTGCTTTTTTCATCCTCCTTTATTTAATCCATTTGAACTGCTTGTAATGAACACTGTGTGTCTCTGTAAAGGTGATCCAGCCGGGTTTAGGCCCAGTTTCTACATCCTCCTACGTCTCAGGGGTTATTACAGTTTCACACTGTTCGTTAATTAGTTGATATTTTTATTACATTTTCTGTTCAGCTTTATTTTTGAATTCCAGTCACATTAAATAAAAGGTAAATGTTAATATCAACTCATCTAAGAATTAATCTCAGCTTTCATTAAAGACAGCTAAACACACAGAGGAGCTGCTTCTACCGGCTCCTTCATTTTTGAGGACAGTCGAGTTTAATTTAAGTTAAATTATTTGAGTAATAATTTAGTGGATAATAATGGAATTACAGTGTATTCTAATTTTAACCTAATTATATTTTTTTGGAATCTTGGAAAACTACACAGTGTAAATGTAGAAAAGTGTTTTTGCTGCCCCCTACAGGCAAACCTCATTTAGCAATTAAACAGTTGATGTAACAAACCTCTGTGATTTACATATTTACATAAATTCAAGACCTTCCCGCTGTGAACTGCAGCTGTTCTTACCAAACCAACTGACCTCTCTCTCTCTCTCTTCTCTGGCAGATCCTGCATGACCTGCTGTCCCCAGCCTGCGAGAGCATGCAGGCCAGTCTGAGGGAGACTATCCACAAGCCCTCAGCTCACCTGCGCAGTAAAGCCACCCTGCCGGACCCTCACCTGGACACTAACGCTCGTTCTGCCTCTGTCGATTGTCCATCAGAACCCAGTGAGGTAAGCACACAGTTATACAGCATGCCTTTATCCCTGCTGACCGGAACTGAGACCTCTCAGAGCTGACCGAAGCTCTTCTGTCTACGATTGATTCCTCAGATCTCCTCTGGTCAGAAGCTCGGCAGGTCAGAGAGTCTGGAGCGGTCGGGTTTGAGCCGAGCTCACTCTCTGCGGGCACACCCACCGGGTGGAACAAAGGAGGAGGGGCTAAAGAGAGTATGCTCCGCCCCCCAGTTGGGTGACCAGGAAAAGGGGGCCATGCTGAAGAGGAAACTGTCCGGCTCGGAGGCCGGGCCAGGCATTGTCAACACACACAGCAGCAAACACAAAAAACAAGGAGGTCAGTCTCATATTGATGGAAAAGGGTGTAGTGTAACCATGGAAATCAGTATAATGTAAACATACGTATAATTAGATGTAGCGTAACCATAGAAACTTCACCTACACTATACTGAACACTGAGACGTCTGAACCTCCTTCCCTTCTTTCTGTTCTGTAGCCTCCGCCTCCGCAGCCCCAGCGGAAACCGGACCCAATCTGACCCTCCCCAGAGAACTGCTGGATCCCAGTGACTTTGAATGCCCACTGTGTATGAGGTACTGAACACACACACACACACACACACACACACACACCTGTATTTAAATATCACTTAAACCTTACTAAACGTAACATACTCATATACAGACACATACGCTATATGTCCAAATATTTGTGGACACCCCTTCTAATGAGTGCATTCAGCTACTTTAAGCTGCACCCATTGCTGACACCAATGTGCAAATGCACACACACAGCTTGTCTAGTCCCTGTAGAGAAGTACTGCCAATAGAATAGGACCATCTGGAGCAGATCATCATCATGACCCTATTGGCTCCATGCTGCCTAATGCCAGGCATGGGCTGGAGGGGTATAAAGCCCCCCAGCATTGAGCTGTGGAGCAGTGGAAGAACTGTGTTGGGGATGATGAGATGCGGTTGAGGTCATTCAACATCCTGACCTCACTAACGCTCTTGCTGAATGCAATAAAATCCTCACAGCAATGCTCCTCCGAAACAATACCTTTGCTTTTGGGAGAAACACTGAATAAGCAAGTGTCCCAATACTTTTGTCCATAAAATGTATGTGTAGTTATATTGATTTGTATCTAATTATCCCATAAACCTTATTAACAAACCTGTGTATAATTCTTGCAGACCTTCACTGTGCAGTTTGGGACACAGCAGTGAATAAATGTTCTATCTAATTAGCATAAACACACCTGAATCTAATTAGCATATCAACTTCTGAAAGGACCTCACGAGTCTTTATTATTGTATTATTATAATACAGCAGTAATGCTTCCTTTTAAATGCTTGTGTGTGTTCTCTCGTTCCAGACTGTTCTATGAGCCGGTGACGACCCCCTGTGGACACACGTTCTGTAAGAACTGCCTGGAGCGCTGTCTGGACCACAGCCCGCAGTGCCCGCTCTGCAAAGAGAGCCTCAAAATGGTGAGAACCTCGCTCCTCCACACGTCCACATTACAAATCAGCTAAAGCAGCGGTTTGCGCTGTCAGCATTCAGGCCTTGGGCGGCTGCTACTGTACCTCAGCCCAAGTTCTAGATAACAGTGAGTCCTACACTGTCAGAAACCACATACTCCGGCCTATTAGTGATTACTGCCACCTCAACACGGTTTGAGGAACGTGCTAATCAGTGATGTATAAGCTTGGTCTGTCACCATAACTAATTTGTTGGACAATATATTGTATCCTAAAATAACTGTGATGAACTAATATTGTCATTTTATGACCGTGTTATGCTGCTGATATAAAGATAATGGCATAATAATGTAATTACAGGCTTTTAAAGCGCGATGAATTTTTGATTAAGAATATCATGAATTAAAAATATTCAGACATTGGATTAAATATCGTAAATAAATCAAACCAGAGTCTGTGTGCACTCACTCTTCCAGACGTTCTGGCTGGAGCTGTGTTGTCTTCAGGGGGAAACAGCCAATAGCTTACAGACTTACAACAGATTTTCTATGGTGTCGCACATCAGCACCCATAATGGCGTTTCTGCTGCTGTGGGCGGAGTCAGACACGGCGTGCATGACAGCCCAGAACCTTCCGCACACTCACAGCCAGACGACACCGCTTTCTGTTGGTCTTGTGTTGAAACACAAGCTCAGAAATGTGAGTGTAGCGTTTTAATAAACAAGCTCAGAAACTACAGCAGCAGATGCGCTACAACGCTGCCCGCCGCAGTGCGTCTGTGTGTACGGAGGCTGTGTGTTACTGACGCAGTGGTCCCTGCGCGCTGCGGACTGATGCCAAAAGCTTGTGTAGGGCAGTATTGAGGTCAGCAAAAATCACTGAGTCGCTATTATAGTTGTCGGGACAGGCCTGGTATAAGCTTCCATTCCTTGTTAGCTACATTAGCCTAGTAGCTCCAGTGCTAATTGGCGGGATATAAGCTTCTAGTTCATGTTGGGTGCATAAACCTCGTAAGTGGGATTTATAAGCTCTCACTAAATTATTACTGTAATAAAACAGTTTAGACGCCAGTTAAAAAAATCAGATAATAAATCTCTCTCGCTCTCACCCCCCCCCTCTCTGTCTCTCTGCAGTATCTTGCTTCTAGGAGATATTCGATTACGCAGGTTCTGGATGACATTATTAAGCAGTACCTGTCTGAAGAACACGCTGGGAGACAAAGAGTTCACAATGAGGAAACTAAAGAGCTGTCAGAGTAAGCATTCACTCACACACACACACTCACACACACACACACACACACTCACACACACTCACACACCTTCAGGTCTACTAGTTTTCTGTTAGGTTTCACATATTTAAGCCTTTAGTTTGCCGCAGAACTGAACAGTATATTAAGACTAGTACTGAACTACTGCAGAGTTTGTCGAGACCAGAACTCACTAGACCTTCTCTGAACATCTAGAATGCCACACACACACACACAAAATATACACTCTGATTGGCTCCCCATTCCAAAAGGTGTGAGTGGGCGGGGCTTGTTTTTCAGCTTAGTTAGACGAAGTGGGAGTGAATTAAGCGTTTTGTTGACATTCTGCTCTGACTTTAATTCTTCATTAATATTTTATGTTAGTTTATTTTATTAATTATATGTTTTAGTCTTTATCTGTGATTCACAGTATAATTTCCATAAAAAAATATATATATATCTGAACATAGCATTCACTCCCAGCCCGTGTGCTCCATTCATGGACACCTGACAGACGGACCTGAGTTCAGATGAACTGTAGTATCTGAAATGTTCCATCTCTCTTCAGTCTGCAGAAGAACGTTCCTATCTTCGTGTGCACTATGGCCTACCCCACTGTGCCTTGCCCACTGCATGTGTTTGAGCCGCGGTACCGCCTCATGATCCGCCGCTGCATGGAGACCGGAACACGCCAGTTTGGCATGTGCATCAACGACGCCCAGAAAGGGTGAGTCTGTGTGTGTGTGTCTGTGTGTGTGTCTGTGTGTGTGTCTGTGTGTGTGTCTGTGTGTGTGTCTGTGTGTGTGTCTGTGTGTGTGTGTGTGTGTGCACTACCAGAGTTTAGGGACATCCTCCTTTGTGCTTTGTGAGCTGCATGGGTTTTGCCCCACCCATTCAGCTGACAGCAGCTTAGCCCCACCCATTCAGCCAACAGCAGTTTAGCCCCACCCATTCAGCCTTGAGAAAGGAGTGTGAGTGTGTGTGTGTGTGAGTGTGTGTTTTAAAAGTGTGTGTTATTCCTTCCCAGCTTTGCAGATTACGGCTGTATGCTCCATATTCGGAGCGTCCACTTCCTGCCGGATGGCCGCTCTGTCGTGGACACTGTGGGAGGGAAGAGGTTCCGGGTTCTGAGCCGCAGCATGAGGGACGGGTACTGCACCTCCAACATAGAGTACCTACAGGACCAGCGGGTGAGACCTACAGCCCAACACACTGATGCAGTTTTCCCTGTTTCTGTTCGTACGGTCAGAGTTTGGGTTAGGTCTGGTTTTAATCGGCTAAAGTGTGTGTGTGTGTGTGTGTGTGTGTGTGTGTGTGTGTGTGTGTGTGTGTGTGTGTGTGTGCGCACACAGGTCGTAGATGAGGATGAACTGGACCGTCTGCAGGACTTGTATGATCAGGTCTACAATCAGGCCAAGGTTTGGTTCCACACACTAGAGAACCGCTTCAGGAACCAGATCCTTCAGCACTTCGGCCCGATGCCCGAGAGAGAGGCAGACATACAGGTAACACACACACACACACACACACACACACACACACAGTGATTGTGTCACAATGTTATTACACATCCCGTCAAAAGTCTGAAGAACTTTAATGATAAAATGATTTTAGTGATATTTTATGTTTACAGACATTTCTACTTTATTTTACTTGCATATTTAATTAATGAAGATTTAGGAAATTAGGGAAAAAATAGGAACATTTTTAAACAATAATAATTTGAAACTTCAGTAGTTGCAGTATACATTTCTTTTAGGAGATCATATTTTGGGCTATAATTTTTTTAATTCTTTAAAGTTTAATATAAAATTTTCTTATTAAAATCACATTTTACTTTGTTTTATTTTGTGTTATTATGAGGTGTACTTATTATATAAATTATAAACAAATATATATTACTATATTCCATGTAAATTGCAGTAGTTATTTTTTATAAGGTTAATAAATAATATAAAATGTAAAGTTTGTATATTAATTTAAAAGCTGCTGTGTTAGAGATTGTTTTGCGTGACAGCGACGGCACATTTGTTATGAAAACATAAAAAATAGCAATGAAATATTGAATAGTTAATAAAATATTAGTAATTCATTCAATCATAATACTTCTCACTGCTGTTGTAAATATGAATGTTTATGATGTTCTCTCCTCCAGGCCACCCCGAACGGTCCGGCATGTTGCTGGTGGCTGCTGGCCGTTTTGCCAGTGGACCCTCGCTACCAGCTCTCCCTGCTCTCCATGACCACCCTGAGAGAGAGACTCGTCAAGATCCAGCACATCCTAACCTACCTGCAGAACACACACACCGAGTAGAGCCTCTCTCTCTCTCTCTCACACACCCACACACCCACACACACACATATACATATCTGACCACGGTGTTGGCCTACAGACTCACATACACCGTGGTGCTGACGGATGAACTAGGGAAGTGGAAGAAACACCAGCAAAGCACCCAACACACACACACACACACACACACACACACTATTACTGATATACATCAGTAAATCGTTCATTTACATTGCTTTTGTCTCTCTCTCTCTCTCTCTCTCTCTCTCTCTCTCTCTCTCTCTCTCTCTCTCTCTCTCAAGCTCTGTGACCCTGTGTTTGTGTGTGTGTGTGTCTGAAACACAATCCTAAATGCTGATGTGAGTCTGACAGTGTGTTTGTATTTTCTTTATTTCATATGAAGCTACAGCAGATCGAGGCAGACACACTGAGTGTGTGTGTGTGTGTGTGTGTGTGGGGGGGTGTGTGTGTGTGTGTGTGGGTGGGTGGGTGAGTGTGTGTCTGTGCGTGTTTAAGCGCACTCATACACACTCTTCAGTTGCTTCCATATCACCAGAGCGGAGAATAAAAACACGCACAATCCCATAATCCCGCTCTCCATCACATTCACATTAGTTCTTGATAATGCACTACTCAGAACTTCCACAGGAGGGCGCTGTTCACCACCCCTAAAATGTGAGTGTGGAACTTTTGCTCTGAACTGAAACACCACAGTAACGTTAACTGCGTTAAAGGGACTCTCCACCAACTTTTTAAAATTCTCTGCATAATTGAGTGTGTGAGCTGAGCTCACTTTACAGTGGAGGTGAATGGAAGCAGGCATCGGTCGCCATGACTACGACACAGATACAGCCCATAATTTATCTCCTATCCAAACCCCCCAGTGCAGCTACACGAGTCTTCTGAGTTTCATATGGAATGATGATGATGATGATGATGATGAAGGTAAAATAGTGGAGAATCTGAACTAATGCAGTTTTCTTTAGGGACTACTTTCTGTAGCCGCACTACACCCTGCAGCATGTATCCCTCCACCATTTTAATGATCTGATTTTAAAAGCAGGTTCTAGAGCCGAACTCTTCTCAGAACTCTGGTAGAACCGTGTCTCAGGCATCAGGCAGCGTCTTCATCACCATTAGGTGAAGAACTTTCTGTGAGGAGCTTTTATTAGAGCTTCAGACGTCTGCTTCCCTTCACCTCCACTGTAGAACCACAGCTCTGACTGGGGGAGCTTATCTAGAACCGAGGGTTTCACACCCCACAAACCGTCCAGACCTCCACTCTGGATGATTCTAAACCATTAAATGATGCAGATTTTAGAAAATCGGTGGATTCTCCTGTAACTGACTTTTTAAAGGCAGAAGTTCCCGTTTGAATCCAGACCTTTCTGACCGAATCACTTTTCAGACAGAATATGTATTCTGAACATATTTTGATGGTATTTGTGTATATAAATCTATTTTGGCGGTTTGATCGGAGCAGTACTCCCTGTGATCTCTCTGTACTCTGCCTCAGCGTGCAGACGCACTAACTTTGCCTTATTAAAACCCTTCTGCATTCTGCTTAGGTGGCATAATGCACTGGCTTGGAGGTTTTTGCATTTGTTTTTTTATTCCCGAATAATAATTCAGTGTTTTAATTTTCTTCCGTCGCCTTGCGGCCAAATTCCTGTGTGTGTGTGTGTGTGTGTGTGTGTGTGTGTGCGCGCAGTTTATGAAAGAATGACTCAGCTGTATGAAGTCAGTTTGTCTTGGGGGCGATTATTGTTATTGTTTTTATTTTTTACACAACTGTGCTGTTTGCTTGAATATTTATGTTGTCAATTTTAAATTAAAAATAAAATTGAATTTAAAAATGAAAAATGCTCCAGTCTCACAGGCTGCACTGTCGGAGCCGACCACCAGGGGTCGCCAGAATAATGCTTTTCAGCTTCAGCTGTTTGATAACAGAGCAAAGACAGATACATTCGTAACCTTTACTTTTAGCCATAAACACTTTATTAGATGAACAAATTAATCAGATTCAGCAAATTAAATAAAATTAACTCTATAGGTAAAATATCCTCAGCGCTGAAGTTTACTGCTTAATTAATGATCGCTTTGAAACCGGCGGTCTCTGAGTGCAGCTATCGAGCCAGCAGCATCATCACAAACTCTGCAAGAAGACAAAACACACAGTTAGTCACAGTACAACACACACACACACACACACACACACACTGATAGCAGTGTATTATAATAATTAATAATAATACATTCTGGTTGGTCAGTAATATACAGTCAGATCTCCTTATTGGTTCAACACAATGTGTTATATATATTTGTGGACATTCAGCTACATTAAGCTGCACCCATTGCTGACACAGATGTGCAAATGCACACACAGCTTGTCTAGTCCCTGTAGAGAAGAAGTACTGCCAATAGAATAGGACTCTCTGGAGCAGATCAACATCATGACCCTATTGGCTCCATGCTGCCTAATAATGCCAGGCGTGGACTAGAGGGGTATAAGCATTGAGGAGCTGTGGAGCAGTGGAGGAACTGTGTTCTCTGGAATGATGGTGGAGGAGCTCCATCCAGTACTTTTGATTGGGATGAGTTGGGGATGATGAGGTGGGGTGATGATCATCATCCAACATCCTGACCTCACTAACACTCTTATGGCTTAATGCAATCAATCAACCCTACAGCAATGATTCTCAAAAGTATTGGGACACCTGCTCTTTCACTGTTTCTTCTGAAATCAAGGGTATTAAAGAGTTGATCCTGCTTCTGTTGGAGTAACTGTCTCTACTGTCCAGAGAAGAAGACTTTCTACTAGAGTTTGGAGCAACAGCATTGCTGTAAGGATTTGATTGCATTCAGTAACAAGAGCATTAGTGAGGTCAGGATGTTGGATGATGATGATCACCCCACCTCATCATCACCAACTCATCGCAATCAAAAGTACTGGATGGAGCTCCTCCACCATCATTCCAGAGAACACAGCTCCTCCACTGCTCCACAGCTCCTCAATGCTGGGGGGCTTTATACCCCTCTAGCCCACGCCTGGCATTAGGCAGCATGGAGCCAATAGGGTCATGATGTTGATCTGCTCCAGAGAGTCCTATTCTATTGGCAGTACTTCTTCTCTACAGGGATTAGAAAAGCTGTGTGTTCTTTGCTGTAGGTTCTTGGCCTGTGAGCAGTGATGACCGCTCCATGCAGAGTAGCGTAACTGCAGGGTTTTTGTCCTGGCCTTGTTTTGAGTTTCGTCAGCCTGCTTTTAGGGTGAACTGACCTCCACTCGCCTGTCCATCACTGTCTCTTTTGCTTAGCATCATATTTGGGGTCAATTCAACACCCACAGTGAGGCCAGCCCTGACCTTAAAGCGATAGTTCAGCTAGCTGATAGGCATCCTTTCCCTGCTACCTTAAATCTGCTCTATCAGCTGAGTCATGTCTGGTTTTTGAGATTAACTTATTTGGATAGGCGACTGGGTCAGAACATCTCCAGAACATCAGGCAGGTCTTGTGGCGTGTTCCCGGTTTGCAGTGGTCAGCGTCTACTAAAAGTGCTCCAAGAAAGGACAACTGGTGAACCGGTGACGGGGTACTGGGCGCCCAAGGCTCTTACTGGTGCTCATGGAGGCTCCGCCCACCTCACAGTTTACAGGACTTAAAGGATCTGCTGCTAACGCTAGTCTTGGTACCAGATCCCACAGCAGGACACCTTTGGAGGTCTTGTGGAGTCTGTGCCTCAACAGCACAAGCGGGACCTACGTTGTTTTAGACAGTTTAGAGGTTTTAATGTTATGGCTGATTGCTGAAAGCTTGTTAGCTACTGTAGCCTCGTAGCTGTGGAACTGTCCCTTTAATCCGTGTCCTCATGAGCCCAATTCTCCAGCTCACCGTCAAAATCGACAGTTCCGTCTCCATTGAGGTCAATATCAGACAGAATCTCCTCCAGCTCGCCCTTCTTCAGCTTCTCCCCCAGCAACGTCTTCATCGACTCCTTCAGCTCCTCAAAACTGATCCGCCCGTCACCATTACAGTCAAACTGAGGGAGAGAGAGAGAGAGAGAGAGAGAGAGGAACAGAGAGAAAGGAGAGAGAGAGAGAGAGAGAGAGAGAGAGAGAGAGAGAGAGAGAGAGAAACAGAGAGAGAGAGAGAAACAGAGAGAGAGAAACAGAGAGAGAGGAGGAGAGAGGGAGAGAGAGACAGAGAGAGAGAGCAAAAGAGAGAGACAGAAAGAGAGAAACAGAGAGAGAGAGAGAGAAACAGAGAGAGAGAGAGAAACAGAGAGAGAGAGAGAGAGAGAGAAACAGAGAGAGAGAGGGGGGGAGAGAGGGTAAGTGACTAACAACTGGGTGAGATAAACATCATGAATGTTCTTTGACCTCTCTTCAGGCCTTTTCATGTGAAAACATCTGATAGCTTTCTAACAGAACCAAACACACATTACCTAACATACCAACCCTTACCACTGACCAAACATCCACCCACCAAACACTCAACACAGACTAAACACAGATCAAACACAGACTAAACACAGATCAAACACAGACTAAACACGACTCAACACAGATCAAACACAGATTCAACACAGATCAAACACAGATTCAACACAGATCAAACACAGATTCAACACAGACTAAACACAGATCAAACACTGACCAAACATCCACCCACCAAACACTCAACACAGACTAAACACAGACTCAACACAGATCAAACACAGACTCAACACAGATCAAACACAGACCGAACATTCACCCACCAAACACAGACTAAACACAGACTCAACACAGATCAAACACAGACTCAACACAGATCAAACACAGACTAAACACAGATCAAACACAGACCGAACATTCACCCACCAAACACAGACTAAACACAGATCAAACACAGACCGAACATTCACCCACCAAACACAGATCAAACACAGATTCAACACAGACTAAACACAGATCAAACACAGACCAAACATTCACCCACCAAACACAGACTAAACACAGATCAAACACTGACTTAACACAAACTAAACACAGATCAAACACAGACTCAACACAGACTAGATCAACACATACACAGATCAAACACTGACTTAACACAGACTTAACCAGCCAAACACAGAGCACCAGACTGTATGGTAGGTAGTACACACTAACTGGTTTGAAAGTGAACTAGAGGTAGTGCACACTTAATAACTCTGGGTTGTGTACTCTTGCAGACTATTGCTAAATAGTGAACACTAATCTGATCGAAGGGTAGTGCACACTTCGCCTGTTCTATTGTACACACTCACCTGTTTAAAAGCACATTGAAGCTCCCTCAACCCCACCATGTGTGCCGTCTCCATCAGCATCCGGGGACCCATCAGCTCACAGAAATCGTCAAAATCAACATGACCACCCCCTTCACACACACACACACACACTGTGTGAGAATATCTTCAAGGCAGAGATATGAGATCCCATAGAGAAACATTCATCTAGTAGTTTACTGATGTGGGGAGAGCAAGAACTGCCATTATCTGAAATTAAAATCTTCACACACACTCACACACACACACTCACACACACACACTCATACACACACTCATACACACACTCACACTTCATCTTGATCTGCTGGATGATCTCAATCAGCTCCATCTCAGTGGGCATGTAGCCCATGGTCCGCATGCAGTCGGCCACGTCCTTATAGTGCAGGTATCCATCCTGGTCATAGTCAAACTCCTTAAAGGCCTGCTGAAGCTCTGAGAATACACACACACACACACACACACACACACACACACAGGGTCACATTTCACTCTACCAATACAGAGACCGTGGTGGTCCCCCCTGCCAAGCTGGACCACCTTGCACACTTATCTACTCTACGTTGCTTCATGAAACTAAAGTGCTTGAAGGGCTTGACTGTTTACACACACTCTATATGTCCAAATGTTCGTGGACACCCCTTCTAATGAAAGCAGATAAACATTGGCTATTGTCTATTGGCTCCATGCTGCCTAATAATGCCAGGCGTGGGGTATAAGAGGGGTATAAAGCTCCCCAGCATTGAGGAGCTGTGGAGCAGTGGAGGAACTGTGTTCTCTGGAATGATGGCGGAGCTCCATCCAGTACTTTTGGGATGGGTTGGGGAGTTGGGGATGATGAGGTTGGGTGGTGATCATAATCCAACATCCTGACCTCACTAATTTTGCCCAATGCAATCAAATCCTCGCAGCAATTCTCCTCCTCCAGAATCTAGTAGAAAGTCTTCTTCTCTGGACAGTAGAAACAGTTACTCCAACAAAAGCAGAAGAAACTCTTTTTGTGAATGAGCTGGTGTCCCAATACTTTTGTCCATAGAATGTATTTAAACATATGGGCATTTGATCATGTGAACAATATTGAGAGTCCTGGTCTTGGTCTAGGTGTTATCTGGGAAACTTTAGTCTTGCCCTGAAGATCTGACCTGTCTGATCTCTGTCTGATGGTAGATTCGGTACTTTAACTTCAGCTGTGGTGAGATCTACCTGCTACCATGAGGAGATTTCAGGACTGTTGGAGTCTTTTTTACTGCTCTTGAGGTTCTGCTGCTGGGCTGAACTTGCTGGGATGGTCTGACCTGGTCATGTTGGTCAGCTGTTCCTCTTGTAGATGATTTAGTGGACAGTGGAACAGCGTCTGATCTCTCACTGTTCTGAGATCTGTTTAAACCCCCTTTCCAGACTCCTCTGCATCTCCACCCTTCTTTCTGAAGGCCTCAGAGAGCTCTCTGGATCTGGCCATGATGGTGATCTTCTTCACCCCTCACTTCAACCATCAATCCAGATCAGACCAGACTAAATGTCTGAGGTTTAAATCAGACTCCAGACTCCTCCAGAATAATCCTCTCCAACCATGATCTGATCATCTGCAGCTGATGTTCTGCTCCTGACTCTGATTCTACACATTAGAAGGTGTGATACATGTGGGGGTGAACTTTCTCCTCACAGGAAAATTATATTTCTATTAATTCTGTTTAATAAATGATGATTAAAGACGTTTCTTCAGGTGTGTGAGTTTAGTCAGATCACATCCATCTCTCAGTAAACTCTAGAGGCCTAAAGGTCGATTATATAAGAAAACTTTAGAAGTAGCTCAGTTAAAGGGCTGTGTATGCATAATGTCAGCAGATTACAGCACATGGCTCGTCTCATAGAACTGAATTTATTGTATTTACTGTATTTACTGCACTGTCTTACACTTTCTGCAGTCTGTCCTGTACTGTATTGTTTTTGTTCTGTTCCATGTTGCACCTTATTCTGGAGAAAACATCGAGCGTCATTTCACTGTGTGCTGATACAGAGCTGAAATCACAATACAAGCCTCCACTTGACTTACGGCATTTAGCTAACACACGTATCCAGATCGACTTACAGGGTAATTGTATTACAGATGTGGGCAAATGTAGCGTTAGGAGTCTTGCCCAAAGACTCTTATTGGTGCAGTGCAACATAGTCACCCAGACCGGGAATCGAACCACATGTCATGGTAGCTCATTGGCAGGTAGTGGTGTTATCCAGTGCACCACACCAACCTCTAGACTTGAGGTCTTGGTGTCCACAAATAACGGCCAACCTGTAGATCCACTCACTGGCCACTTTATTAGAAACATCTACCTCATGCTTCCAGTCACTGGCCACTTTATTAGAAACATCTACCTCATGCTTCCAGTCACTGGCCACTTTATTGGAAACCCTCAGATGAATGCTGAGGTCAGTACTGTGAGGGGAGATGGTGTATATGAGGTTAATGCAGAGAAATGCTCACCATCCAACTCCTCCGGCATCAGCTCTCTGTCCTACAGCGAGAAAGAGAGAGAGAGAGAGAGAGAGAGAGAGAGAGAGAGGGAGAGAGACAGAGAGAGTTTAATAAGATTTACAATGTAACAGGTTTCACTGTTCCAGATGTCAGTGTACACACACAAACACACACACACACACACACACACACACACACACACACACACATCCAAACAACCAACTGTGACTAATGTGATAACATGATGAAATAATGAGTCATGCTACAGTATGAACAAACACACACACACACACACACACACACACACACACACGTGCACACATTTATGTAGAAATGCATATAATCAAACAACAAACACAGCTGACAAAGGTTGAGCTGCATTTTCATATATGTACTGTAAACCATAAATGCATACTGTTAATAATGATATTATAATGACATTATTGTTATTATTATTACAGCATCCTTCCTACAGTTTCATAGAAAAACCCATTGGGGGGAAATTAGTGATTAAATCTGTGTTTTGATCCGTGTAGAAAAATAATGTTGATTTTTATAACATGATGTTACATAATGCATATCACACACACACACACACACACACACACACATTCTTTTCCTCATTACATTAAAGGTGTTATTTCCTGTTTGGTGTGTTGTTGTTGGGTGGGTGAGGAGTGTGACAGTGATTCATCAGTTCAGGTTATTAATACTGTCATAATCCTCTTATCACTCATCCTGGAGGACAGGTGACTGTCAAAACACACACACACACACACACACACACACACATCTCTGTTCCTGAGTGCAGTCATGGTAATGTAATCCAGAGTCTCTTCTGTTTCAGTAATCACACGTTTCGGTTTATTGAGACGTGATAAAATAATCATAAACGGCCCTTAGTGAAATCACACACCTTTAATCCCGCTCCCATTAAAATGAGTCACGCCTCCATAAATAACCTCCCTCAAACAACACACACTGACGCGCTCCGGCAAAGCCTCCACAGTCTGAACCACTCTGGAGCTCATAGCTCTGCTCTGTTCCTCTGTTATTTATTTATTTATTTATTTATTTATTTATGTTTATTAAAAGAATGGAACTGCATTCATAAAAGATAAAATCCATATGCACTCTCAGATATGCCTGACACGCCTACCATAGACCTCTGAAGGCAACCCTCAAGGCATTCTAGGTGTTCAGAGAAGGTCTAGTGAGTTCTGGGAGTTAATGAACTCCATCTCTGTAGGTGTAGCTGAGTGTTCTGCAGTAGACTGAAGCTGGGGTTTAGACTCTTAGACTCACTGCTGAATAAACCTGAGAAACTAAACAGAAAACTGTCCAATAGGGGTGGTTCTCTCTGAGGTATCTGGGCAGATTCATCTAATCCAGCTCTCCCATTGGTCAGGACTTCACTAGTAGAACTGAAGTCCCTTAGATTAAATACCAGCACAGTTAGAAACCAACCAATCACAGCCTGATTAACACTGAGTGAGACTGTGAGAATAAGCGTCCCTCCAGTCTTTCTGAAGGTTCTAGATAAACTGTGAGTATGAGCAGAATAATTATCACTCTAGTCCTTTTGGGGGTTCTAGATAATTTATTATTTGATTTTAACTTTTAATTATTATTTTATTACAATGATCAACATTTGATTATTGTTATGATTGTGCCTGGTGACCCTGTGTGTATGCAGTGTGTGTGTGTGTGTGTCTGTGTGTGTGCTGTAGCTGACCTGTCCAAACAGTGCATTGAGGTAGGGGAGGTAGACGGAGCCCTGGGTGAAGCTGCGGCGGCGGCGCTGGGCAGAGTGCGAGCCTTTCTGAGACGAATCCTTCGAGTCTTTAGAGCCGTGCTTCAGAGCCGAGCGCAGCGGGGGGGCGTCGGAGGCAGAGGAGGGACGAGAGGAAGAGCTGAGAGAGGACAAACACAAGCATTCGTTAAATATGCTTTCATTGTGAAGCTCAGTGAGGCAGTGTTTAGGCCAGGCTCCTAGGCGTCCTCTCCTAGATTCTGCTGATCTGGTACTCATGTGGATCCATCAGCTAGTCAGCTCTGCCAAGAGATTTACTGAGGCCATGAGATCCAGATTAGCAGAAGGGGTCAGACGAGTGAGGGGAGTTGGATTTGTGGATCTGGAGGTTGTGTTTGGAGTGGAGTGCAGTTTAATACAGGGAATAGAGCGCCCCCTATTGGTGTCTGCATTTGTATTTGTTCATTCACTATAATGCATTCCTTCTATGTATTAATACTAATACTAATATATTCATATTTAATAGCCCTAATATACTGCAATACACACATACATATCGATATATAGATATGTGTCACTAATCCAATCACATACCTCTGACCTGAGGATGCTTTGCTCCTCTGAGACATGCTGAGAGAAAGACAGAGACAGAGGAAGGGACAGAGAGAGAGAGAGAGAGAGAGAGAGAGAGAGAGAAAGAGAGAGAGAGAGAGAGAGAGAGGGAGAGAGAGAGAGAGAGAGAGAGAGAGAGAGAGAGAGAGAGAACAATCTGTATGTTATTGACAGAGTGAAAAATAAGGGGCAGAGTGAGAGAGTGATATTGGACGCCGTAAACAGGAAAGGGAATGAAAGAGAGGTAGATATTGATAAGCTATGATCTGCCAGTGCTGTCAAAATAAACAATGTCCTACACCTCACTGTCCACTTTATTGGAAACACATACCTTGTGCCTAAACTCACTGTCCACTTTATTGGAAACACATACCTTATGCCTAAACTCACTGTCCACTTTATTGGAAACACATAAATAAAAGTAGCTGTGAGGCTAAACCTGCTGCAAGCAGCAGACAGGTTCATCACAGACAGCCAATAAATTACAATCAGTGTTTCAGTATGAGCAAAATCCTCCACCCATCACACCAGCCATTACAGCTCCACCTGTCAACAGCCTCTCTCTCTCACACACACTCACACACACACATACATACAGAGGCTGTACCAAATGAACTGACTGCAAGAGAGTGTTTAACTGCTTAGACTTGCTCTCAGTGATCTGATAGTCTGGACAGTCATCAGTCTGCTTCAGTCTGTCGGTCTCTTGAAAGACGTGTAATGGGGTTTTGGGCCAGCAGGGGTCAGTACCAGGACTTAGTAGTAGAACAGAAACGTTAGCAGGACAGAAAGGTTAAATACTGTGCTGCTAATGTCTGCTTACAGCCAAACCTGAGCTGCGTCCCACCCAGCTGTGTACCACACACTGATACTATAGGGTACACACTATACTGTTCTAGATAAGGATTGGATCAGAACATCTCAGAACATCAGGCAAGTGTTGTGGGGTGTTCTCTCCTGGTATGCAGTGGTCAGTACCTACCAAAAGTGCTCCAAGGAAGGGCAATAGGGTCATGGGTGCCCAAGGCTCACTGATGCTCATGGAGGCTCCACCCACCTCACAACTTACAGGACAGAATCTGCTGTAGGGGGAACTACTCAATATTAGGCAGGTGGTTTTAATGTTATGGAATCCAGTAGTTTCCTGGGTTTGAGTTTAGGACTATCTTGAGCAGATCAGCATCATGACCCTATTGGCTCCATGCTGCCTAATGCCAGGCGTGGGCTAGAGGGGTATAAAGCCCCCCAGCATTGAGGAGCTGTGGAGCAGTGGAGGAACTGTGTTCTCTGGGATGATGGTGGTGGAGCTCCATCCAGTATTTTTGGGATGAGTTGGGATAATGAGGTGGGGTGATGATCATCATCCAACATCCTGACCTCACTAACGCTCTTGTCGCAGAATGCAATCAAATCCTCACAGCAATGCTGTTGCTCCAAAATCTAGTAGAAAGTCTTCTTCTCTGGACAGTAGAGACAGTTACTCCAACAGAAGCAGGATCAGCTCTTTAATTCCCTTGATTTCAGAAGAAACAATGATTGAGCAGGTGTCCCAATACTTTTGTCCGTATAGTATAAGTGACTTGTTTGTTTACAGTCGCACAGCTTTACTGGCTAATTGTTCTAAACATCAATGGCTTCCTTTAACACAACCTCATTTCAATGTGGGGTGCAGCTGAGGTCAGGCTGAGGTCAGTGCGTACAGTAATGCTGTTTTAATGAACCCGCCGCTCCAATAACCAGCCGGACACTCTTGATTGCTTCTGAAGCGCCAGGCTAATGCTGCTCAGTCAGGGCCGCTAACGCAGCTAACGGTTGGGACAGAGCGCATATGTTTGGTCTCCTGGCGTTTAATAAGATGAATGCGTTTTGAGGACGCTCGCAGCGGGGACGCGCACATGCTAATCTACAAGATTCATTAAACTAAAAGGCCAATCACTGCCAATCACAACGGCGACACAAGCAATTTCAGCTGCTAATAGCGCTAATTGGAATAGCGTATCAGAGGAGTCAGGAGATAATTATAAAGCAAACTGCTGAAAACCCCAGAGATGCTCCGAGCTGGTCTGATTTTGTGTCTGATGGAGAACACTGGGCCTCTCTGACTGCAGCGCTGATCTGATATTACACACATTGTGCTTTAAGGGCAGCTAAAAGCATATCGTGTTCAATCAAATTCTGCAGAACCTAGGTTTGCCATACAGGTCCAGTCCAGTCATTATGGTTGCTAGGTGAAGAAGAATAGCCGCTTGTTCCACTATCCTGAGTTACTAGTAACACCAAATCAACCACCTGAGACACATAGCAACCATCTAGGATACCATAGCAACTGCCCAGCAATACCTTAACAATCACTAAGAAACTCTATAGCAGCACTATAGCACCACCTGAACACCTGGCATAGCAACCACCTAGCAACACTATAGCATCTATCTATCAATCACTTAGCAAGACCATTGCAACCACTTAGGATGCCATAGCAATTGCCTAGTAGCACCACAGCAACCACCTAGAAACACTATAGCAACCATAAGTAACAATGTAATAGCAGCAAACCAACCACCTGAGACACCATAGCAACCTTCTGGACACCCAGAAAACCTTAACAACCACTAAGTAACACTATAGCACCACCTGAACCGCCTGAAATAGCATTGGGCCACCCAGGAACACTACATAGCATCCGTCCAGCATCCACCTAGCAACACCATAGCAATTACCTGAAATACCATAGCAACCACATGGCAAGACTAAAGCATCCATATAGCAAAACCATGTATCCTCATTTATCAAAACAATAGCAACAACCTAGGATACCATGGCCACTCCTTAACAACATCACAGCAACCACTTAGCATGAACATGGCAACCACCTAGGATACCACAGAAACTGCTTAGCAACACTGTAACAACCACAAGGAAACATCATAGCTACTAACTGAAACCATGGCAACCACATAGACCATAGTAGCCTTTAAGCAACTCCAATTAGTAGTAACACTACAGCAACCACCTAGCAACACTTTAGCAACCATATAAAATACCATAGTAACCATGTAGAAACACCATACCAACCACCATAGCAACCACCTATTAAAATAGCTTTAGTTTACACTTAGGTTGGTGTTGCTCAGCGGGTCCATGATCGGGTAATTGGTGCTGGTAGTCATTACTGTAGCGATGCCAGCAGCCTCGTCCCAAAACGCCCTGGTCATTTTGATGTCATAGTGGGCGTGTCCACCACAGACAAACACCTTCCAATCAGCCGTGACATCAGCCAGTGTAGCTCACAGCTAAGCTTTTAGAGCTGATGCTCTCATTGCAGCACTGCCATTAGAATAAGCACTGAGCGCCGCAGAACCTCTGGGTTTTAGCTTCAGAACAGGCCGTCTGAGAGCGGACCAGATCAGACCACAAGAGTTTTCAAGGGAAGTCAGAACTGTCAGAGCTGACGAGGTCCGACCCGGCCCGTTCAGCAGCAGTTTGCTTCCCGA
>NC_132883.1:674348-681848 GCF_030463535.1 Salminus brasiliensis
GTAAGACTATTTTTAATTTAATCTAGTTTTGATCATTTCTTATCAGAAGATTAGTGTAAGAATGTACAGATATTCTCGTCTTTCATTTCTATTATTATTCTCTCTTTATTGTCTCCCAGACCCGAGAAGGTAACAACCAGACTGTGGACCAGACGTCTCAACCAGCAGAGGAAGAGGTACACACTGTAGTGTGTATTAGTGTGTTTGTGTGGTGCTTCTGTATGAGTGTGAGACTGAGGACATAACTCCCAAAACTTGGTCAAAAACCTCTATATACAGTATATATAATAATATCCTTGAGGAACCTTTGGAGGTTCTTCAATTTGAAACTGTGGAGGAACCTCTTCAGTCGCTTTGAGGACCTATTAAGAAGAAAAAGGCTCATTGAAGGTTCCTCAAAGCACTTTAAGAAGTTCCTTCACAGTTTCAAACTGAAGAACCTTTAGACGTTCCGCAGGGATCAGGGATCCGCAGCAGGGATCCGCAGCTGCCGTCTTCATCTGCTTGATAGGAAGTATGTTTACTAGCTGTGTAATTACACAAAGCTCTGTCTCTCTCAGCGGGGCGTATCCTGGTGTCCTCTGTGTTACATCATGGAGAAGACGTCTCTGGTGGTGGGAATTATCCGCTGTGCCCACCTCGCCGCCATGGACTCCAACGGCTACTCCGACCCGTTTGTCAAAATGTGAGTAACGTTAGAGAGAAAGGTACAGCCAGAAGCCACATCTGCCCACATAAGAAGAAAGAAGGGGGGGTGTTGATACTTTTTACAGCTCTTTATTTGCATATTAAGGAAGCACAGAGTACACACTGTATCTTCTCACAGTCACCCTTTAACCTTTTCAGCCCTGAAGGCCTGTGTGTGGGCACTTACTTCAGACGACAGCAACAGTAGTTTAATGGTAGATTCTGAATAAGTAGAAGGTACTGAATCATTTGTAGATACTGAATACTTAGCTGATACTTAATTAATGTATACCAATTAAATAATTAGAAGATACTGAAAAACTTTATATCACACCTAATCTACATATTACAACTTTATATCACACCTAATCTACATATTACAACTTTATATCAGGCCTAATCTACATATTCCAACTTTATATCAGGCCTAATCTACATATTCCAACTTACATCACACCTAATCTACATATTCCAACTTTACATTACACCTGATCTACATATTACAACTTTATATCAGGCCTACTCTACATATTCCAACTTTACATCACCACTTAATCTACATATTCCAACTTTACATCACACCTAATCTACATATTCCAACTTTACATTCAAACCTGATCTACCATTTTACAACTTTATATCACACCTGATCTACATATTCCCAACTTTACAATCACACCTAATCTACATATTCAATTTTACATTAAACCTAATCTATATATTCCAAATTTATATCACACCTAATCTACATATTTCAACTTTTTTAATAGTGGAATATGTAGATTAGGTGTGATATAAATAATATTAGTAGAATAATAATTAGTAGTTACTGAATATTTAGTATATATTGAATAATAAGTAAGTACTGAATAATTTACTAAATATTAAATAATTAGTAGGGTACTAAGTAATTACTATTTATTGAATAATTGGTCGGGTACAGAATAATTGATAGGTACTAAGTCCATATGTACTGAGTAATTACTACTAAAAGAATAATTAGTGGGTACTGAATAATTAATAAATAATTACTTGCGTACTGAATGATAGATATTAATATTAATGTCAGAAATAAGGCTGGAGTTCAAGGGGTCGAACAATTCAAGCCTCAATGATTCTGCAAGAAAAACAGAATTATAAGTTCAGTTATGGATC
The DNA here is from genome assembly GCF_030463535.1 of Salminus brasiliensis. Taxonomy (NCBI): domain Eukaryota; kingdom Metazoa; phylum Chordata; class Actinopteri; order Characiformes; family Bryconidae; genus Salminus; species Salminus brasiliensis. The sequence continues at coordinate 676,191 of NC_132883.1, forward strand.
ATTTTTGCGTTAAAAACATCAAACAGAAGAAGAGGAGAATGTTCAAACAGAAAAGTCGTTAACTGAACTGAAGGTGTTGCTGCAATTTATTTCATAAATAGCCATAAATGTGAGTATGTTTGTTTCTGCAGTTCAGAATGTATACAGTAGGGGGTATAGCAATGTATTAATAGAGTAGAGGTGAACTGAAATCAGTCACTAACCAATCAGATCCTCTCATTTTTACCAACGGAAAAACCATTTGCTTCCCCATTACACCCCCTCACAACCTCCAAACATCAGACCACTGACTCACTGCCTCAGGACCGCTGCTGTGTTAGCTATGCTAATGTGCTTCCAGTTCTAGATAACAGTAAGTCATAGAGATATAGAGAGAGAGATACCAGAGAGAGAGAGAGAGAGAGAGAGAGAGAGACAGAGGGAGAGAGACGAGGAGAGGAGACAGAGGGAGAGAGAGAGTTCAGGCGAGGAACAGATTGTATGGTATTAGAACAAGCAGAGTTCATCCGAAACACACATAGCTGGATGTGGAAATTGCACTCGGCAGGTGCGTGTACATATACACACCTGCCGGGTGTAATCTCCACATCCAGGTCAGCAGCAGGAAGTAGATTTAGTAAGAGAGTGTGATAAAGCGCATAGCTGTAAGAACATTCTCCCATGCAGACTGAGTGACATCACAGCCACAAAGCTCTCGCATGCGCTATCTGAAGCTTTCTAGAACCTTTCCGGCTGAATTTATACCCAGTGAAGCATGGTGGTGGTAGTGTGATGGCTTGGGGATACTTTGCTGCATCAGGACCAGGGTGCATTTCTCTGTTTTGGCCTCTGCTCTGTTTTAGGGAATCTTCACAAAAACATTACGTCACCTGTCAGTAAGCTGAAGCTTAAGCACAGTTGGGTCATGCAACAAGACAATGATCCAGTGATTTAATTGCATTCAGTGATAAGAGCATTAGTGAGGTCAGGATGTTGGATGATCACCACCCCACCTCATCATCCCCAACTCATCCCATCCAAAAGTACTGGATGGAGCTCCTCCACCATCATTCCAGAGAACACAGTTCTTCCACTGCTCCACAGCTCCTCAATGCTGGGGGGCTTAGACCCCTCTAGCCCACACCTGGCATTAGGCAGCATGGTGCTCATCATCATGTTGATCTGCTCCAGAGAGTCCTATTCTATTGGCAGTTGTTCTCTACAGGACTAGATAAGCTGTAAGATGAGATCATAAACTCAGACTAAGGAAAGGGTTAATTGATTTCAGGGGTGTAAATGATGTCATACTGCACAGAACACTGAACACACCTCGTGGCGATGGCTTTAGTGAGAGTGTTGGAGTGTGTATGGCTGCTATTGCGTACAGTTACGCTCTATTTTAATGAGGCCTGCGGCCCTAGTGAGTAATTAGCATGTGAGGACGGGGTGTTATTGAGCATGCTCTAATTAGCATGATTGCGCGGGCCATGACTCAGGCTCCAGCACTATTTCTGCTTTTCACACTCATTTACTGTCTTTACAGTACTGCACACTACCCTCCACTCCCAGCACGACGCGCTCATGTTTTGAATGGGCGGTCTCTTTACTAATTGCATGACCAATTAAGTGTGATTCTGTTTACATGCTTATTTACTAAAGACACTGATGTAGGTGCATGTTGCTTTTAGACCGTAACAGAATGGAGATGTTGCATACCCACACTCAGATTCATTCATACCCATACCCATATCCATTTCATACCCATACCCATATCCATTCATACCCATACCCATATTCATTAATACCCACACTCATATTCATTCATACCATACCCATATCCATTCATACCCATACCCATATTCATTAATACCCATACCCATATCCATTAATACCATACCCATATCCATTCATACCCATATATGCCCATTCATAGCCATACCCATGTATGTCAGTCCATACTCTTCCATGTCCAAACCACTTCATACCATACTCATCTATACCCATCCCTTATTAATACTCATACACACATATCAATACACACTTACACACATCCTTACACACTCATACCCATCCTTACACACACATATCTGTACACACTTACGCACATCCTTACACACATATCCTTACACACTCACACACATCCTTACACACCCATACCCATCCTTACACACACATATCCTTACACACTCACACACATCTTACACACCCATACCCATCCCTTACACACACATATCTATACACACTTACGCACATCCTTACACACATATCCTTACACACTCACACACATCCTTACACACCCATACCCATCCTTACACACACATATCCTTACACACTCACACACATCCTTACACACCCATACCCATCCTTACACCACTCAACACATCCTTACACACCCATACCCATCCTTACACACACATATCTATACACACTTACACACATCCTTACACACCCATATCCATCCTTACACACACATATCTATACACACTTACACACATCCTTACACACCCATACCCATCCTTACACACACATATCTATACACACTTACACACATCCTTACACACCCATATCCATCCTTACACACACATATCTATACACACTCAAACACATCCTTACACACCCATACCCATCCTTACACACACATATCAATACATACTCATACCCATCCTTACACACATATATCTATACACACTTACACACATCCTTACACACACATATCTATACACACTTGCACACATCCTTACACACTCATATCAATACACACTTACACACATCATTACACACCCATATCAATACACACCCATACCCATCCTTACACACTCATATCAATACACACTTACACACATCCTTACACACCCATACCCATCCATACTCATTCCTATCTATGCCTACACCTATACACACTCATTCATACCCATTCATAGATACCCATATCTATCCCTATCCATACTCAAACCCACCCATATCCATCCAATCCCATCTATACCCACCCATATCTATTCACACTCATCTTAACGTTACATACCCATACCCATCATGCCCATACCCATATCTGTCCATACCCAGTCATACTCCTACCCAGTCATACCCATACCTGTTTTGAATTCATTATGTTTGTGATCACAAAAAAACAATGCCATTTGCTCCCCTATTCAGCCTGCAGCAGTGTAGCCACGCCCCTTCACACTGATGGTATAAGCAGTGTTTCAGCCCAGGCCGCTTTCTGAATGAGCTCATAAATCAGTGCTTAAAGCCACAGAGACAGACAGAGTCTGTTCAGTTCTAAGGAATAAAGGACTTAAGTTGGGAAAGTTGTGCAAAACTGAATTCCGAGACTTTTCACTTCCTGAACCCCACACACACGTCTTAAGTGGACCTCAGGGCTTCTCCTCATAAAGAAGAGAAGATTGGCAGTAAAAGGTTAATGGTATAATCCATTAGTCTTCTGTGCTTTGTGAATAAACCTCGGGCTCAGTCTCACCCACACACACTCTCAGAGCTCGGGGTGTTCATTCAGACACAGGCTCCAGTTAGAAGTCATTCCTTTAATTAGTGGATTAGTGCTCCTCTCCTGTGGGCACGGTACAGCACATCTGCAGTGGCTTTGATGAGGGACATGGCGTGCTTGTGGTCAAAACACACACACACACACTCACACACACACACACACACACACTCTCTCACACACACACTCACAAACACACTCTCACACACACACACACACACACACTCACACACACACACTCACACACTCTCACACACTCACACACACACTCTCTCACACACACACACTCACACACACACTCACACACACACTCTCACACACACTCTCTCACACACACACACTCACACACACACTCACACACACACTCTCACACACACACTCACACACACACTCTCACACACACACACACACACACAGACGGTGGGAACTGTCACTGTGGTTTTAACTTCCAGCTCCAGACAGATTCCCTCCCGTGGTCTGTGTGAATATTGTGCATCTACTCGAGACATGTTTACAATCTGCATCACGATATTCAAATGTCTCAGGTTGGATGAGGTGGAACAGCCAGAGTCGTAGAACCACGTTTAAAAAACTTCCCTGCTCTCTCTGCTCTGCAGTCCAGCAGTCGGACAGGGCTGATGATTTGCATGATAAAATTAGAAACCATAATTAATCATGATAGCGATGAGAAGACTGTGTCCTCTATTCTGTTCACATTTGCAACCTATCTAGAACCTCCTGGACTAGAGTGATGTTTGTTATGCTCATGCTACTGCTTGCACTTACAACCTACCTGGAACCTCCAAAAGGACTAGATCGGTGTGTACCCTGCTCACACTACGGCTCACACTCACAGCCTGTGTAGAACCATGACTACAGAGATGGTTATTCTGCTCACACAACCACTCAGACTTACAATCTATCTAGAACCTCCAGACTAGAGTGATGTTTTTTTCTGCCCGCACTGCTGCTCACACTCACAGCCTATCGGGATCTTCAAGATAAACTGGAATGAGGTTAGTTCTGCTCACACTACCACTCACTCTCACATCCTACTGTATCTAGAACCTCTAGAAGGACTAAAGTGATGCTCAAACTACCACTCACTCGCACAATCTATCTAGATCCTCCAGAAGGACTAGAGTGGTGGTAATTCTGCTCACATTCACAGTCTAAGTAGAACCTTCAGAATCACTAGAGAAATGTTTATTCTGCTCACATCCTATCTAGAACTTCTAGAAGGACTAAAGTGATGCTCAAACTACCACTCATTCTCACAGTCTATCTAAAAACTCCAGAAGGACTAGATAAATGTTTATTCTTCTCATATGCTATCTAGAGCCTCTATAAAATCTAGAAATATGTTTTTTTTGGTTTATGCTACCATTGACACTCACAGCTATCTAGAACCTTCAAAAGGGCTAGAGCGATGTTTTTCTGCTTACACTACCGCTCACCTTTTCAAGTAGAGCAACACCTATACTTATTGTCCCGCCACCTGTATATAAGATCGTGATTGGTTGGTTCCTAATTGTACAGGTGGTTAGTTTGGTGGTCTTCAGTTCTACCAGCGAAGTCCCGACCAATGGGAGAGCTGGTTTAGCTGAATCTGTCTCGATACCACTGAGAGAAGCATCCTGATTGGATGGTTTTCTGATGTTTTTCAACACCTAGAAGGTCCTCAGAGTTCCCCTTTGCTTGCACCTTGGTCCAGGTTCTATCTACACATCACCACCTCCTCCTTCCGTCAGAGCGGTCGTACCCCTCCTCCCTGCATGAATACGTTCACCCACGTCTTCTCAGGAGTATAAATCAGCCTCCAGAGCCGCAGTCCATCAGTCTCTGCTCTTAAACGAAGGCGGACCCGCTCGTAAATGATGGTGTTTTTGTTTCCGTCCGCTTGCAACCCTTCAGACATAATGTCAACCAATTAACAACCAACACCCACCGTATTAAATATTGATCAGATCATAACTCACCCTCCTTTATACGCTGTTATACACGCAACTCCAGCTCATTAACAACCCTCGCTCGCGGCCGAGACGTGCGGCATCATCACTCATCCAGTCAACAGGCATTAGCTAATTTCACGACTGATCAATCAATACATCAGGACTGGATAGCACACTTACACTATATCTCCAAATGTATGTTCTAATGAAGCCGTTCAGCTACTT